>NC_083575.1:96430673-96470673 GCF_027579695.1 Neoarius graeffei | reverse complement strand
CAGCAGAAATATGGCATTGTGGTAAAGTGACTTTACATTTTATTTTATTTCCTGTGTAGATTTACAGGTTTTCAGCAAAAACCCCGTACATGACTGGTTAATTTTTTTGTGGTTTTTCCATTACCTACCTACCTACCCACCCACCCACCCACCCACCCATCCATCCATCGACAAAGTACAAATTGTAAATAAAAATGGAATGCAATAATTTACAAATCTCAAAAGCTGATATTGTATTCACAATAGAACATAGACAACATATCAAATGTCAAAAGTGAGACATTTTGAAATTTCATGCCAAATATTGGCTCATGGGCGGCACGGTGGTGTAGTGGTTAGCGCTGTCGCCTCACAGCAAGAAGGTCCGGGTTCGAGCCCCGTGGCCGACGAGGGCCTTTCTGTGTGGAGTTTGCATGTTCTCCCCGTGTCCGCGTGGGTTTCCTCCGGGTGCTCCGGTTTCCCCCACAGTCCAAAGACATGCAGGTTAGGTTAACTGGTGACACTAAATTGAGCGTAGGTGTGAATGTGAGTGTGAATGGTTGTCTGTGTCTATGTGTCAGCCCTGTGATGACCTGGCGACTTGTCCAGGGTGTACCCCGCCTTTCGCCCGTAGTCAGCTGGGATAGGCTCCAGCTCGCCTGCGACCCTGTAGAACAGGATAAAGCGGCTAGAGATAATGAGAGATGAGATGAGATATTGGCTCATTTGAAATTTCATGACAGCAACGCATCTCAAAAAAGTTGGGACAGGGGAAATAAGAGGCTGGAAAAGTTAAAGGTACAAAAAAGGAACAGCTGGAGGACCAAATTGCAACTCATTAGGTCAATTGGCAATAGGTCATTAACATGACTGGGTATAAAAAGAGCATCTTGGAGTGGCAGCGGCTCTCAGAAGTAAAGATGGGAAGAGGATCACCAATCCCCCTAATTCTGCACCGACAAATAGTGGAGCAATATCAGAAAGGAGTTCGACAGTGTAAAATTGCAAAGAGTTTGAACATATCATCATCTACAGTGCATAATATCATCAAAAGATTCAGAGAATCTGGAAGAATCTCTGTGCGTAAGGGTCAAGGCTGGAAAACCATACTGGGTGCCCGTGATCTTCGGGCCCTTAGACGGCACTGCATCACATACAGGCATGCTTCTGTATTGGAAATCACAAAATGGGCTCAGGAATATTTCCAGAGAACATTATTTGTGAACACAATTCACCGTGCCATCCGCCGTTGCCAGCTAAGACTCTATAGTTCAAAGAAGCCGTATCTAAACATGATCCAGAAGCGCAGACGTCTTCTCTGGGCCAAGGCTCATTTAAAATGGACTGTGCCAAAGTGGAAAACTGTTCTGTGGTCAGACGAATCAAAATTTGAATTTTTTTTTTTTTATGGAAATCAGGGACGCCGTGTCATTCGGACTAAAGAGGAGAAGGATGACCCGAGTTGTTATCAGCGCTCAGTTCAGAAGCCTGCATCTCTGATGGTATGGGGTTGCATTAGTGCGTGTGGCATGGGCAGCTTACACATCTGGAAAGACACCATCAATGCTGAAAGGTATATCCAGGTTCTAGAGCAACATATGCTCCCATCCAGACGACGTCTCTTTCAGGGAAGACCTTGCATTTTCCAACATGACAATGCCAAACCACATACTGCATCAATTACAGCATCATGGCTGCGTAGAAGAAGGGTCCGGGTACTGAACTGGCCAGCCTGCAGTCCAGATCTTTCACCCATAGAAAACATTTGGCGCATCATAAAACGGAAGATACGACAAAAAAGACCTAAGACAGTTGAGCAACTAGAATCCTACATTAGACAAGAATGGGTTAACATTCCTATCCCTAAACTTGAGCAACTTGTCTCCTCAGTCCCCAGACGTTTACAGACTGTTGTAAAGAGAAAAGGGGATGTCTCACAGTGGGAAACATGGCCTTGTCCCAACTTTTTTGGGATGTGTTGTCATGAAATTTAAAATCACCTAATTTTTCTCTTTAAATGATACATTTTCTCAGTTTAAACATTTGATGTCATCTATGTTCTATTCTGAATAAAATATGGAATTTTAAAACTTCCACATCATTGCATTCTGTTTCTATTTACAATTTGTACTTTGTCCCAACTTTTTTGGAATCAGGGTTGTGTGTGTGTGTGTGTGTTTGTTTTTTATATATATATATATATATATATATATATATATAAATTTAAGTCTTTCATTTATTACCCCCCCCCCCCCCCCCCAATCCACCTGCAGTTCTCTAATCAGCTGATCCATTGATGACCGAGAAATACAAAACTGGATTAAACATGCGTCATCTTCCTTTGGCAGACTCAGAAAAATGGTCTTCCAAAATAAAGACCTCAGACTCCACACCAAAATATCAGTCTATCTGGCAGTCATCACAACTCTCCTCTACACCTGTGAGGTGTTGACCCTGTTCAGTTGCCACCTCAAGATGCTTGAGGCTTTCCATATCAGATGCCTCCAATGCATCCTGGGAATAACCTGGAGTGACCGAGTGCCCTGTACTGAAATCCTTCACAAGACCAACTGCGTCAGTATGGAGGCCATCACCCAGCACCAACTTCGCTGGCTTGGTCATGTCATCAGGATGCCGAAGGAACACCTACCTCGCAAGGTGCTGTATGGCCAGCTATGTGTTGGCCGCTGCCTGGCAGGGGGCCAGAAAAAACATTACAAAGACCAGCTGAAGACGACTATGAAAGAGTGGTTTGAACCCAAGCCAGCTGGAGGACCTTGCCACCCAACGCTCCATCTGGTGGCAGCTCTGTCAGCAAGGGGTGCAGAAGCTCAAGGAGGACAGAGGAGACCAACGGACCTGGAGACACTTGAAGAGACATGAGGCCAGTTCCACACCCATACCCCCAGTCAGTGCCCTTAACTGTTCTCTCTGCGGCAAGCAGTGTGGCTCACAGATTGGACTTTAGTCATATGAGAACTCACAAGTAGCAGAGGCAGGATCATCATCGGATACGACGGACATCCTTAAGCAAGTGTGTGTGTGTTCTGGTTTTGTAATTGAATCTTTTCCCTGGGTGTTGGCAGTGCCCAGTCTCCGAGGAAGCCTGTGTTAGCCTCCTTCACCCTCGCTGATGGGGAGAGCTGGCTGGTTGGTGTGGAACTAGCACAAAACACATGTAGACTGGTTGGGCAAATTCCCATGCACCCTCCAGTACCTCTGCAAGGGTAAAGAGCTGGTCCAGTGTTCCACGACCAGGACGAAAACCGCATTGTTCCTCCTGAATCCGAGGTTCGACTATCAATCGGACTCTCCTCTCCAGCACCCCAGCATAGGCTTTCCCAGGGAGGCTGAGAAGTGTGTGTGTTTTTTTTTTTCTCTTCTGGTTTTTTTTTTCCCCCCTATAGTTGGAACACACTCTCCGGTCCCCCTTTTTAAAAAGGGGGACCACCACCCCAGTCTGCCAATCCAGAGGCACTGTCCCTGACCTCCATGCAGTGTTGAAGAGGTGTGTCAGCCAAAACAGCTCAACAACATCCAGTGCCTTCAGGAACTCAGGACGAATCTCATCCACCCCTGGAGCCTGGCCACCGAGGAGCTTTTTAACCACCAAGGCAACCTCAGCCCCTGTGATGGGCGAGTCTTCCTAAGCACCCTTAGACTCTGCATCCTCCTCAGACATGAGCGTGGGATTGAGGAGATCCTCATTGTTCCTTCTACTGTCGGATGATGTCCCCAGTTGAGGTCAACAGCACTCCATCCTTGCTGTAAACAGTAGGGACGGAGCACTGCTTCCCTTTCCTGAGCTGCCAGACAGTTTGCCAGAATCTCTTCGAGGCTGACTGAAGGTCACTTTCCATGGCCTCACCAAACTCCTCCCACATCTGAGTTTTTTCTTCAGTGACTGCCTGAGCCATGTTCCACTTGGCCTGTCAGTATCTGTCAGCTGCCTTTGGAGACCCACAGGCTAGCCAAGCCCAATAGGACTCCTTCAGCCTGACAATCCCCTCACCGCAGGTATCCACCATTGGGTTTGGGGATTACTGCCACAATAGGCACCAATAACCTTGCAGCTGCAACTCTGCACAGCCGCCTCAGCAATGGAGGTGCGGAACATGGTCCACTCAGACTCGATGTCCCCATCCTTCCCCGGTATGCAGTTGAAGCTCTGCTGGATGTGGCAGTTGAAGATCCGACGGACGGGATGCTAAGAATGTAATCGTTAAAACTTCTCTTAGAATCTGGGTTCAGTTCAAGCGCTACTTTGGCCTACAATCATTCTCTACCTGTGCTCCATTAGCCGCAAATCATGTTTTCCTCCCTCCCTGACGGATAGTGTCTTTTTGTAAAGTGGGAAAGGCTTGGCATTAATACTTTTTTTTTTTTAAAGGAATGGAAAATGTAATGTAAATACATGCACAGTTTGGTAGCTTGTAATATTGAGGGCCTGTAAGAAAAGCTTCAGGAATGTTTGACCATTTCTGAGAAAGTTGAGTGTTTTTGTATCGCTGCTCTAATGCCACCAGTTGGCCACCATGCAGGTTGTTGGAAGGGCGATGCATGACGTCAGTTGGGTGCAAGGCTGAGTGTCGCTGTTCAGTACTGAAGGGGCAAAGCGTTAAGCAGTAATCAACTTCCACAGACAAGATGGCGGAAAGTGACTCAGAAGGCTGACACATCACTGCCATCAGTTCAGTTTTAGGGGTCTTGAACAACTATACAAAGGGTCCAATACTATGGAAAGAAATCAGAATTGCTACTTCAAAAAGGCCATGTGATGTGGTTCGTGCTGAGCAAATCTGGGTGTCCCCCCCCCCAGCGGAAAGCCATATGGCCATGCTGCTGACTTCATCCAATCCTGCATGTGCACCCAACTGCTGCACAGCTCAGCATTTTGTTCTCTCTCTCTCTCTCTCTCTCTCTCTCTCTCTCTCTCTCTCTCTCTCTCTCTCGTCGAACAGCCATCTTGAATTTCCTTGCTCAGTAAGGTCTGTTTGAGACTAACAGTGTCCTTTAGTGCAGGAAAATGGTGAAAACAACAGTTGATGTAATGGCCTACAATCCCAGTGCTTCAAGTCTTACTCGCCATGCAGAGCTTCCATGTGCTGCACCCAAGTGGCGTCAGAGCATTGGCGCAAATGATCAGGGGGGAGTTTTCTGATTGGTTAAAATATTTTCAATGGCGGTATTTACAACCCCGATTCCAAAAAAGTTGGGACAAAGTACAAATTGTAAATAAAAATGGAATGCAATAATTTACAAATCTCAAAAACTGATATTGTATTCACAATAGAACATAGACAACATATCAAATGTCGAAAGTGAGACATTTTGAAATTTCATGCCAAATATTGGCTCATTTGAAATTTCATGACAGCAACACATCTCAAAAAAGTTGGGACAGGGGCAATAAGAGGCTGGAAAAGTTAAAGGTACAAAAAAGGAACAGCTGGAGGACCAAATTGCAACTCATTAGGTCAATTGGCAATAGGTCATTAACATGACTGGGTATAAAAAGAGCATCTTGGAGTGGCAGCGGCTCTCAGAAGTAAAGATGGGAAGAGGATCACCAATCCCCCTAATTCTGCGCTGACAAATGGTGGAGCAATATCAGAAAGGAGTTCGACAGTGCAAAATTTGCAAAGAGTTTGAACATATCATCATCTACAGTGCATATCATCATCAAAAGATTCAGAGAGTCTGGAAGAATCTCTGTGCGTAAGGGTCAAAGCCGGAAAACCATACTGGGTGCCCGTGATCTTCGGGCCCTTAGACGGCACTGCATCACATACAGGCATGCTTCTGTATTGGAAATCACAAAATGGGCTCAGGAATATTTCCAGAGAACATTATTTGTGAACACAATTCACTGTGCCATCCGCCGTTGCCAGCTAAGACTCTATAGTTCAAAGAAGCCGTATCTAAACATGATCCAGAAGCGCAGAAGTCTTCTCTGGGCCAAGGCTCATTTAAAATGGACTGTGGCAAAGTGGAAAACTGTTCTGTGGTCAGACGAATCAAAATTTGAAGTTCTTTATGGAAATCAGGGACGCTGTGTCATTTGAACTAAAGAGGAGAAGGATGACCCAAGTTGTTATCAGCGCTCAGTTCAGAAGCCTGCATCTCTGATGGTATGGGGTTGCATTAGTGCGTGTGGCATGGGCAGCTTACACATCTGGAAAGACACCATCAATGCTGAAAGGTATATCCAGGTTCTAGAGCAACATATGCTCCCATCCAGACGACGTCTCTTTCAGGGAAGACCTTGCATTTTCCAACATGACAATGCCAAACCACATACTGCATCAATTACAGCATCATGGCTGCGTAGAAGAAGGGTCCGGGTACTGAACTGGCCAGCCTGCAGTCCAGATCTTTCACCCATAGAAAACATTTGGCGCATCATAAAACGGAAGATACGACAAAAAAGACCTAAGACAGTTGAGCAACTAGAATCCTACATGAGACAAGAATGGGTTAACATTCCTATCCCTAAGCTTGAGCAACTTGTCTCCTCAGTCCCCAGACGTTTACAGACTGTTGTAAAGAGAAAAGGGGATGTCTCACAGTGGGAAACATGGCCTTGTCCCAACTTTTTTGAGATGTGTTGTTGTCATAAAATTTAAAATCACCTAATTTTTCTCTTTAAATGATACATTTTCTCAGTTTAAACATTTGATATGTCATCTATGTTCTATTCTGAATAAAATATGGAATTTTGAAACTTCCACATCATTGCATTCCGTTTTTATTTACAATTTGTACTTTGTCCCAACTTTTTTGGAATCGGGGTTGTATGAAATTGTCGATGATGGGGGAATCCTGCATAGAAACTGACTTTCGGAGATGGATATCTTAGTTGTGTGGACTGCTTATTTTCAGTTATTCACATGAATCGTTAGTTTGTATCATAATCTATCTTCAGAATTGTATTTTAACCATGGGCTTTCTTTTCCTTTAAAGACTTGTATATTGATAATGTTTTTGCCTCTTTTCAGCAATTGTCGGACAAATTTTCACTTCTGAAGCGTTTTTTTTTTTTTTAAATATAAAGATATTTACAGGTCCCGAGCTTTGCTCATAACGTTTCTCCACCCACCTGACGATTCTGTTCTAGATAGGTTCCTGACACCAATCCCAACCTTAAAAGGCTCAATCTCACATAATTATAACCTAATTTCTTTTCCATCTGGATTCTTTAAATTCCATTAAGACGTTATGGGAGAATGATCTGGGGGAGGCCATATCAGAGGAAACGTGGGCTGAGATTTTAAAATGAGTTCATAAATCTGTTTGCGCAAGGCATGGCCTTATTCAGTGTAAATTGGTTCATCGCACCTATTATACTAATGCATGTTGGTCTGAGTTTTTTATGATGGGGTGTCCTCTGCATGTAATAGATGTCAGCATTCACCTGCGGACCTTCTACATGTGCTCTGGCTTTGCCCATCTTTGCATAAATATTGGACAGAAATTTTTAGTATAATTTCTGTAATTAGTGGGGAAAAGGTTGAGCCTGATGCTTTTGGTGCACTGTTTGGAGTCTTTCCTTTGCTGCCATCTCTTTCAGCAGTTAAAAAAAGACTTCCTGGCTTTTAGCACTTTTTTGGCCAGAAGGCTCATAGTAATAAAATGGAAGTCACAGATATCACCCTCTCATTCATTGGGTTTGAGATGTTCTCTACTTTCTTCAGTTAGAAAAACTTTGACTTTCACTGAGTGGTTCTGCTGGTAAATTCCAGAAAATATGGGGTCCGTTTTTTTTTTTTTTCTTTTCAGTTTATTAAGCAAATTTCCCATTTATCCCGGACTGATGCACTTTTTTATGGTTTACAGTGTAATTAATATTTGGCTCGGTGCAATTTAACTGCTACTGTATTGACTTACTGTCTACAACCCCAATTCCAAAAAAGTTGGGACAAAGTACAAATTGTAAATAAAAACGGAATGCAATGATGTGGAAGTTTCAAAATTCCATATTTTATTCAGAATAGAACATAGATGACATATCAAATGTTTTAAACTGAGAAAATGTATCATTTAAAGAGAAAAATTAGGTCACTTTTTTAAATTTCATGACAACACATCTCAAAGTTGGGAGAAGGCCATGTTTCCCACTGTGAGACATCCCCTTTTCTCTTTACAACAGTCTGTAAACGTCTGGGGACTGAGGAGACAAGTTGCTCAAGTTTAGGGATAGGAATGTTAACCCATTCTTGTCTCATGTAGGATTCTAGTTGCTCAAGTGTCTTAGGTCTTTTTTGTCGTATCTTCCGTTTTATGATGCGCCAAATGTTTTTTCTATGAGTGAAAGATCTGGACTGCAGGCTGGCCAGTTCAGTACCCGGACCCTTCTTCTACGCAGCCATGATGCTGTAATTGATGCAGTATGTGGTTTGGCATTGTCATGTTGGAAAATGCAAGGTCTTCCCTGAAAGAGACGTCGTCTGGATGGGAGCATATGTTGCTCTAGAACCTGGATATACCTTTCAGCATTGATGGTGTCTTTCCAGATGTGTAAGCTGCCCATGCCACACGCACTAATGCAACCCCATACCATCAGAGATGCAGGCTTCTGAACTGAGCGCTGATAACAACTCGGGTCGTCCTTCTCCTCTTTAGTCCGAATGACACGGCGTCCCTGATTTCCTTAAAGAACTTCAAATTTTGATTTGTCTGACCACAGAACAGTTTTCCACTTTGCCACAGTCCATTTTAAATGAGCCTTGGCCCAGAGAAGACGTCTGCGCTTTTGGATCATGTTTAGATACGGCTTCTTCTTTGAACTATAGAGTTTTAGCTGGCAACGGCGGATGGCACGGTGAATTGTGTTCAGATAATGTTCTCTGGAAATATTCCTGAGCCCATTTTGTGATTTCCAATACAGAAGCATGCCTGTATGTGATGCAGTGCCGTCTAAGGGCCCGAAGATCACGGGCACCTAGTATGGTTTTCCGGCATTGACCCTTACGCAGAGATTCTTCCAGATTCTCTGAATCTTTTGATGATATGCACTGTAGATGATGATGATATGTTCAAACTCTTTGCAATTTTACACTGTCGAACTCCTTTCTGATATTGCTCCACTATTTGTCGGCGCAGAATTAGGGGGATTGGTGATCCTCTTCCCATCTTTACTTCTGAGAGCCGCTGCCACTCCAAGATGCTCTTTTTATACCCAGTCATGTTAATGACCTATTGTCAATTGACCTAATGAGTTGCAATTTGGTCCTCCAGCTGTTCCTTTTTTGTACCTTTAACTTTTCCAGCCTCTTATTGCCCCTGTCCCAACTTTTTTGAGATGTTACTGTCATGAAATTTCAAATGAGCCAATATTTTTGGCATGAAATATTTCAAAATGTCTCACTTTCGACATTTGATATGTTGTCTATGTTCTGTTGTGAATACAATATCAGTTTTTGAGATTGGTAAATTATTGCATTCCGTTTTTATTTACAATTTGTACTTTGTCCCAACTTTTTTGGAATCGGGGTTGTAGTAGGGACACTACTGTTTGCTGACTCATGGGTGGTGTTAGTTTATTTTCTTAGATAGTAATGCTGTTTTGGTGTAAAACACTTGTCACTTTTCTACAGTATTTTGATAAAAGGAAAGTTTATCTTGTATATCTACACCTATTCTGTTATTTTTTTGTAAGATACTGGTGGCGCAATTGTATTTTCTTGTGAAAATAAAAGTTGGAAAAAAGTGTTGCCAGGCAAAACAAACCTCACCCAGCAGTCTGGCCTGAATCCGTGACCTTCAGTTTGACATTTCAAGGTCACTCAGTCAACATTCATGGTGCTAAAGGAAAGCCCATATGGGACTACCTACATCTTGATGATGGTAATATTTCTCAATCATCAGCTGTCAGGTTATAGTCCTATGAAAATTTCATGACCTTGAGTTCCACACTTCAGTCATTCAAGGTCAAAGGTCATGGTGGCAACTGAAAGCCCATATGGGACTTAGACAGATGTTTACCATTATCAACATATCATTAACCATTTTAAAGTTATAAGCCTCTGAAAACCCGTGACCTTGAGTTTGACCTTTCAAGGTCACTCATAGTCAAAGGTCATGGTGCCAAATGAGAGCCAATACATGTCTTATGTCAATAACATTTAAGTATCTGCCCATCTTGAACCGTTTCCCAGTTATGAGCCTCTGAAATTCCATGAAACCCCAACTGCTAAGAAAACTGAGAGATACCCCGTCATCTAGCATATCACTGGAAGCAGAATTGAAAGATGAACATTTTGGATTTGGTTTGAAGTAAATATGATGAATATGAAGGAAGATATAGTGGAAAAAAATGATTTTGACCTTGACCGGATAACCCTCAAGATGTTGGAGGTTCTATTTGAGACCAATGCCCATCTATCCTGAGAGTTTCATGAAGATTGGTCCAGCTGTTTTCCCATAATGTTGCGAACAAAGAAACCCCACCGAAAACGATACCTCGCCCCCTGGTGGACTCTGTCCCGGGCGAGGTAAAAAAAAAAAAAAAGGCTTCAGGTAATTCAGAATCGAGCTTGCAGACTGGCTTTGAAATGTTCTTTAGATCTATGTTAGTAAAACATGTTCAGATCGCGGTTGGCTTCGGGTCAAAGATCAGTTTGCCATAGGTACGCTGAAGAAGTTGTTCAGAATTTTTATCAAATTCACAAAGTTCTGGTCTCTGTGAACAGTTCATTAATATTCTACAAGACAATCCATATACACCTTCACTCTACCAAAAACGAATAGCAGGAAAAGGACGTTTACATCTCGAGCAGTAACACTTTGGAACGCACGTCCAACACGTACAGTCGATCTGATATTCAGAAATCCATCGGTTGTTGTACGAGATGTTTTAAACAATTCTGACCTCCGATACCTTTTCACTGACTCCTCTTTTTTAATTAATGTAAATTTTGTCTGTGTAGGTGTTTGTGTATTGTATGTATTATTAGCTCATCCGGCTAATGGGCGATGGGCTAATGCCATCATGTGTTATCTGGTGTCGTCCGCATTTCACGAAAATTGCTGCTTCTCTCTGTTCTTCACTGATTTTTATTCTTTTTGGCAGGAAGGTAGGTCTGCCTGGGGTGCATATAGCTTCTACCCAAATTTGCATAATTGCAATTAATAATGAAGATATGGAGTAATCGATCAATCCCTAAGGAGCAGTTTCCACACTAATTGCTGCTTCTCCCTCAGTTCTTTACTGATTTTGATTCTTTCTGGCATGAAGGTTGGAGGAACTAGGGTGCATAGAACTTCTACCCAGATTTGATTTCTGAGTGAGCTACGCCGTCACTGAAGGTCTTTTGTGTTTATGGACCCTGTAAGGGTTAAAGGGTATCTCAGTAAACTCAACTTTAAGACCCTTTATTGGTATGATTTAAAGTACGTTTAAATGTTAAATTTAGTAACTAATGGCCCTTTTCCACTACCCTTTTTCAGCTCACTTCAGCTCGCTTCAGCTCACTTCAGCCCGACACGGCTCGCGTTTCGACTACCAAAAACCAGCACGACTCAGCTCGTTTCAGCCCTGCTTAGCCCCTAAAACTCGCACCGTTTTGGAATGGGGCTGAAGCGAGCCAAGCCGTGCCGAGTGAGGCTGGGGGCATGAGCAGACACTCCCCTGTGCACTGATTGGTGAGGAGGAGTGTCCTCACATGCCCACACACGCCCTGCGAGCACGCTGGGATCTGTAAACACCGCAAACCCGGAAGAATAATAATTACGAATTACGAGAATTTCTGAAGCCTTATGCGCCTCGCCTCATCTATACGCTCTTGCCAGTATCTGTTGGCGTTGTCGGTGACAACAAGCCACAGCACCAAGACCAGCAACACTAACGACTCCATGTCCTCCATGTTTATTGTTTACTATCCGGGTCGTGAGACTACCGCTTAAAAGCTCACTGAATCAGTGACATACAGAGCATCGTGGACGAGTTCGCGGAGCGCAAGGCTCGTCGTATGCCCTTCAAATAATGCGCGCAGTAGGCTATTGATGTTTTATTATGAGCCATGTACAGTATGTCACCTGTTTTTTTTTTTTTTTTGTTTGTTTGTTTCTGAGTTACATGTTCGTTTGAAGGACTTAATGTACAAAATAACATAGTTGCACCCCGTAGTGTTGAAATTGGTAAACACAGTGCATTCAGTGAGGTTTGCACCGCCCTCCTTTTATTTCTGACTCTTCCTGTCACCGTTGCAACCTCTGAGCGCTCATTCGTATGCCCTTCAAATAATGTGCGCAGTATAGGCTATTGATGTTTTATTATGAGCCATGTACAGTATCCTAATGTTTTTTGTTTCTGAGTTACATGTTCGTTTGAAGGATTTGATGTACTAAATAACATAGTTGCACCCGGTAGTGTTGAAATTGGTAAACACCGCAGTTGCGGACATTTTGTAGCTTAAAATGATGTTATGATAAGCTTTAATAAAGGGCCCGGTCATTTGCCCCGCCCCCGGCCCGGCTCTGACTTGTTCCGCCACTGTCACTGATGTCACTGTTTGCGCTGCTTAACGACATCACGTGACGTCCACCCACTTTCGCTAACTCCACCCAATGTGTCCACCCACTTCCAGCCAGCACGGTTCAGCGCAGTTGTAGTCGAAATGCAACTCCAACAGCCCCGCTCAGCCCGACTCAGCTCGACTCAGCACGGCACGGCTCAGCCGCGTTTGTAGTGGAAAAGCGGCATAAGTGACGTCTTAAACGTTCTTTTTAACAGTATTTCATTCTCTTTATCTTTAAGAAGTCGTGGAAAGTCACTTAAAGCGATACGATAAGAATTCTTAAAGTTATCAGTAAATACACTGAAATTGAGCATTCTGTAAACTTTTAGGATACTTTTAAGAACATCTTAAAGCTGTTAATTCGTCAACAAAACGACCACTTCAAAGGGTCCTATTAAAGCCCTGAACTAATCTTTAGTGGTTAAGCATTAAAAAGTCCACCTTCATGTGAACCGTGTCAGGAATCTTCTGTAACTGGAGTCAGACAAGTCTGAATGTGGAAGAATGAAATCACAAAAAGCAAATGATGGCGAATACAATGTTAGGATTGTCAAATATTACCCATGATGCACTTCTGCAGTGTGACCCTCATGAAACTGATGGTCTGGGTTCCGACCCTGACTGTATTGTGAGTCGAATTGCAGTGTGGAGCAAACATTCTCTGTGGAGATGATGTTGCACAGAAGGAATGAAATGAATTTTGTGTGTGTGTGTGTGTGTGTGTGTGTGTGTGCGCAGCAAGCACAGTCCAGACAGGGAAAATAAGGAGCTTCATTCTGCATATCGTACCTCCACAACCCACTCGCTCTTCGGCTCACGTGTTTGTCTGGTTCTGCTGCAGAAGGTCAGGGCTGTTTTTAATCAAATGTTTACGTGCCAAATTGCTGATCGAGCCACTCCCCTGTTCCTGTTATCCAAATGCGAAAGTATCAGGGTTATAGGATGGGAGCCTGGAGCGGAGGAGCAGTTTGGAATGACAACAATGCAACTGTGAAATAACGCACGCGTGTCTGTTCTAGTCACGACATGAAGAATAAAGCAGTACATCTCATGCTCTCTCACGCACACTTGGTTAAACAGTGATGACAATAAACATTAGTTTTGGCACTTTCCATTCTTCTAAAGTGCAGCGTGTGTTCCACAGTGTATTCTACGTCACATTAACGGTTCATGCTTGTGTGTAACCAGGCTCCTGATCTCAAGACACTAAATTCTTAATTAGTGACTTATCTCATGCCACACTTCCTGGTTTTCCATAAATACCCTGGACTGAGATGTGTGTGTTGCTCAGAAACTGCTTATTCATACCTCTTAAAGTGGAAAAACTGTAAACAGGAAGATTTCATTAAGGAGACCTTGGCAACTGAGACGTGTGTGTGTGTGTGGGGGGGGGGGGGGGGTAATTATTTTGCTGCATTCTGAACAAGTTAAAACTTCTTTGAAGGTGAACTCTCCCCTGAACTCTTTACATTAATCTGTATAATTAACATATGATCTGTAGTGATGTACATAATAACAGCTTCAACTTTAAGGCTAATGCCACCATTGCACTCATAATTCTATACTACGGAGTTTAACTAGCGGAGTTTCTTCCATAATCAAAATATGATGTGAATACAAACTTTAATTTTTGTACCAAAACCTGACGACTATCACTCACTGTTGCACACGAACGTGGCGTGATGACAGAAGCTTCTGGATGGCGGACAGAAGTGTCTGGTGAAGGTGAAACCTGCTTAAGGGACTTTTAAACAAATATTAGGTGGCTATATGACGAGAAAAAATCCAAAGTGCTCAGGAACTGATGAAACGGGAATAAAAATTGAAGGTGCTCTTTGGTGTCGGGAATGCAAAAACCTTTTGGGGGGAAAAAAAAGGAATCCAAGGCACTCTTCGTATCCAACTATATAAAAAGTCTTTATTTTACATGGCTATTTCATACAAAAAACATGAGCTGAGCAGCAACCCACATACATAGACTGTTGATTTCAGAAAACCCAAAATAGAACAAAACTCATTCTCATCTCATTATCTCTAGCCGCTTTATCCTTCTACAGGGTCGCAGGCGGGCTGGAGCCTATCCCAGCTGACTACGGGCGAAAGGCGGGGTACACCCTGGACAAGTCGCCAGGTCATCACAGGGCTGACACATAGACACAGACAACCATTCACACTCACATTCACACCTACGCTCAATTTAGAGTCACCAGTTAACCTAACCTGCATGTCTTTGGACTGTGGGGGAAACCGGAGCACCCAGAGGAAACCCACGCAGACACGGGGAGAACATGCAAACTCCACACAGAAAGGCCCTCGCCGGCCCCGGGGCTCGAACCCGGACCTTCTTGCTGTGAGGCGACAGCGCTAACCACTACACCACCGTGCTGCCCAGAACAAAACTTGTGTACCAAATTATTTTTTTCTATTAAAGCTGGATGTTGTACAGTCAGTCCGTTACAGAAAAGAACAGTTCAAAGAAATCACTGAAACCTTATCACCATGACGTACGTGTGTGTGAACTTCTGACTGCGATGGTATATCCTCACATATCTGAGTGATCGTCTGTTTCCTTCCTCATGAATGAGGGTCAGAGATCATGGATTTGCTCACATCTCTTCACCCTTTCCTGTTGTATGCATCCTACTACATTTCGCCAGCGGCATCCCGCGCCAGTCTTCGACATTTTCTGACCATCTTTTTGGTCAGTCTCTTGGCCTCTGACCTTCCATTTTCCCCTGTAGGATAACAGAAGAAAGCTTGCCTGCTGTAGTAATGTGTCCAAAGTACTTGAGCTTCCTCTCCATGATGTGTTGCAGCAACTGGCATGTGGTTTGAAGTTCTTCCAGCATGGACTGGTTCATTCTCATTTCAGTCCAGCTGACTCTGAGTGAGTAATCTCCGATAGGCATAGAGCTCGAAAGCCTTCCAGCTTTCACACCCATAGGTTGCAATAGGCCACACTAGGGTTCTCAGTAATTTGTCTGACTTCCATGATTCACTTGGGTAAAGTAATCTACCAGAGGGACCCAAGCCCTCATCTGCTTTCATGCCACTACAGGGGTGGGATTTGTTTTCAGGGTTTACTCCCCAAGATCTACCATGTTCCCCCATGTTAGCAGGGTCACCTCATGTACTGTACAGTGGTGCTTGAAAGTTTGTGAACCCTTTAGAATTTTCTATATTTCTGCATAAATATGACCCAAAACATCAGATTTTCACACAAGTCCTAAAAGTAGATAAAGAGAACCCAGTTAAACAAATAAGAAAAAAATATTATACTTGGTCATTTATTTATTGAGGAAAATGATCCGATATTACATATCTGTGAGTGGCAAAAGTATGTAACCCTTTGCTTTCAGTATCTGGTGTGACCCCCTTGTGCAGCAATAACTGCAACTAAACGTTTGCGGTAACTGTTGATCAGTCCTGCACACCGGCTTGGAGGAATTTTAGCCCGTTCCTCCGTACAGAACAGCTTCAACTCTGGGATGTTGGTGGGTTTCCTCACATGAACTGCTCGCTTCAGGTCCTTCCACAACATTTCCATTGGATTAAGGTCAGGACTTTGACTTGGCCATTCCAAAACATTAACTTTATTCTTCTTTAACCATTCTTTGGTAGAACAACTTGTGTGCTTAGGGTCGTTGTCTTGCTGCATGACCCACCTTCTCTTGAGATTCAGTTCATGGACAGATGTCCTGACATTTTCCTTTAGAATTCACTGGTATAATTCAGAATTCATTGTTCCATCAATGATGGCAAGCCGTCCTGGCCCAGATGCAGCAAAGCAGGCCCAAACCATGATACTACCACCACCATGTTTCACAGATGGGATAAGGTTCTTATGCTGGAATGCAATGTTTTCCTTTCTCCAAACATAACGCTTCTCATTTAAACCAAAAAGTTATATTTTGGTCTCATCCGTCCACAAAACATTTTTCCAATAGCCTTCTGGCTTGTCCACGTGATCTTTAGCAAACTGCAGCCGAGCAGCAATGTTGTTTTTGGAGAGCAGTGGCTTTCTCCTTTCAACCCTGCCATGCACACCATTTGTTGTTCAGTGTTTTCCTGATGGTGGACTCATGAACATTTAACCAGTGTGAGAGAGGCCTTCAGTTGCTTAGAAGTGACCCTGGGGTCCTTTGTGACCTCGCCGACTATTACACACCTTGCTCTTGGAGTGATCTTTGTTGGTCGACCACCCCTGGGAAGGGTAACAATGGTATTGAATTTCCTCCATTTGTACACAATCTGTCTGACTGTGGATTGGTGGAGTCCGAACTCTTTAGAGATGGTTTTGTAACCTTTTCCAGCCTGATGAGCATCAACAACGCTTTTTCTGAGGTCCTCAGAAATCTCCTTTGTTCGTGCCATGATGCACTTCCACAAACATGTGTTGTGAAGATCAGACTTTGATAGATCCCTGTTCTTTAAATAAAACAGGGTGCCCACTCACACCTGATTGTCATCCCATTGATTGAAAACACCTGACTCTAATTTCACCTTCAAATTAACTGCTAATTCTAGAGGTTCACATACTTTTGCCACTCACAGATATGTAATATTAGATCATTTTCCTTAATAAATAAATGACCAAGTATAATATTTTTGTCTCATTTGTTTAACTGGGTTCTCTTTATCTACTTTTAGGACTTGTGTGAAAATCTGATGATGTTTTAGGTCATATTTTCTATATTTCTGCATAAATTCTAAAGGGTTCACAAACTTTCAAGCACCACTGTAGGATGTGATGTTCTATCACATATGCAGTGTGATATACGTTTTGAAATGTTCTCTCATATTAAACCTTTTTATCTGTGCTAACAGTGTCTGTGGCTGTGATGGGTGATTTTTAAATGTGATGAGTGAAGCAGTGTTTTAAAAATTTAAAATGGTTCGTGTTTCCATTGAGTGATGTTATACGATTTGAAGCTGGAGTTTCTTCTCTTAGAGCACCCCCTTTTTTTTCTTCCCCCTTCTCTCAAAAAGGTAGCATTTCCATTTGCTCTAAAGGTCATGTTACTTAAATTTGAAAAATTTTTCCATTTCAATTTTGCCAAATATTGCTTTATTGAATCATCTGAAAAACCACCGTGAGTGTAAACTTTTTTTTTTGCAATATTTGAGTTTTTCAGAATTTACATTTTCCATTACACTTTAAGTTTGCAATTTCAAATTGCATGTAAAGCAACATTTACCTGTCATCTATGGCATTTTTAGAGATTTAGAAAATATCATGGGTTACATCAAGTGTCTCATTTGGTTTTATGGACTAATCGGGAAATGAAGAGAACTGAACCTTGTGGGACGCTGTATTCTACTTTGTTTGCTCTGAGACTCACCATTAGCTCTAACTGGTATCAGTCTGTCAAGTAACATCTAAACCAGGTAAATCATGCCTCATCTCATCTCATCTCATTATCTCTAGCCGCTTTATCCTTCTACAGGGTCGCAGGCAAGCTGGAGCCTATCCCAGCTGACTATGGGCGAAAGGCAGGGTACACCCTGGACAAGTCGCCAGGTCATCACAGGGCTGACACATAGACACAGACAACCATTCACACTCACATTCACACCTACGGTCAATTTAGAGTCACCAGTTAACCTAACCTGCATGTCTTTGGACTGTGGGGGAAACCGGAGCACCCGGAGGAAACCCACGCGGACACGGGGAGAACATGCAAACTCCGCACAGAAAGGCCCTCGCCGGCCCCGGGGCTCGAACCCAGGACCTTCTTGCTGTGAGGCGACAGCGCTAACCACTACACCACCGTGCCGCCCTAAATCATGCCTATATTTCTGTAAAACTTTGCTTTCAAGCCTGTGATGGACAGCAGAGCAAAACCAGACTTGTAATGACCATCTGAGGTGAGCAGCAGCTCACTGAACACTTTTTACCAGTGCTGAGTTCATACTGTGATGAAATTAGACTGAAACACCTCACACTTCTTACTGTTCAGAGAAGAACAGAGCTGTTGGGTAAGAACTGTCTACAGGATCGTCGATTTGTAACGACATGTTGGAGATTGGCCAGTCATCATCAGGATTGGAATCAACATGTGGTCTCTTAAGGCGTGGCTTCACAATGGCTAGCCTTTAAAACCCCAAACTGGGAGACGGATTTATCATGTTCCTGAATCACTGATCATGTTTCTAAAATCAGCTTCCTGTTAGTGGTTTTGACTCATGAACACAAGTGGATGGTCAAGAGAACACCATCAAGAACAGCGCTTATTATATACGATACGATTAAACTTGGAGACATTCTCGAGTCAAACACTGGGATTGCAGTGGCATTAGGACACTGGCATTCGGACAGGTATCTTGAGGACACTGGGATTGGGACAGGTGGCATTAGGACAATGGGATTGGGACAGATAGCATTAGGGTAGTGGGTTTGGGACAGGTAGCATTAGGACAGGGAGCGTTGGGACACTAGGATGGGGACAGTGGGATTGGGATGGGAGCATTAGGACAGGGAGCATTGGGACACTGGGATCGGGACAGGGAGCATTGGGACACTGGGATTGGGACAGGTAGTGTTAGGACACTGGGACAGGGAGCATGAGGACAGTGGGATTGGGACAGGGAGCATTGGGACACTGGGATTGGGACAGGTAGTGTTGGGACAGTGGGATTGGGACAGGGAGCATGAGGACACTGGGATTGGGACAGGGAGCATTGGGACACTGGGATTGGGACAGGGAGCATGGGGACAGTGGGTTGAGGACACTGGGATTATAAAATACTTGGAATGCACTGGGATTATAAAGTGTGTGTTTGTGTGTGTCAGAAATGTAGACCCGATAAAATAAAAAGGATTGGCTAAAATAGACCAAGGAAGTGTGATGTAAATGTTATGCCCAAATAAGGATGTGTAGGTCTCCTGCCTCAGGCCTCAGTTGGGTAATGGAAAAATGAACTCCTGAACTCTTTGTAAGCAGTGACTTGGCAGATGATCTCATCCGCTCCGCTTTGTTCTTCCTCTTGTTCCAGACTACTCGGGAATCTCTGCCATCTAACTCTGTATCTGGGTCACAGTTGGTGTCCATCCCTCCACTAACACCTCAACTCTCACCCTCGGAGAAAATCTGCTTCCTGCACGCGGCTCTCCAGGCGTGTCTCCGTCTGCTGGACACGGCCATAGCCCAGGAGGACGCCAACTTCCCCAGCACACCTGAGGATGAGTACACAAAACAGAGGAGGACTGTCCGAGACCGACTCAATTCCCTGGTGTGGAGCACAGAGCGCCTCCTGGTGGGGGGAAAGAGGTGTGACGCTGAGGTACTTTGAAAAATACTCAGTTTATTACATGTTGTATATTTATTCCTGTTTGTTTACTATAGTGTGATTTAATAGAACACGTTACTAATTAAATACGTTTGCCCATTAATTTATTTCTCTAATATTGTAATGCATTTAGATGCTAATTAATAGTGTGTGTGAGAGAAGGTTGAGGAAATTACGTCATGGATGTTCTGAAAAGAAAATACATTTAATGTGACATCTGATGGGGAAAATATTTTTCTGGTGTGTGTGTGTGTGTGTGTGTGTGTGTGTGTGTGTGTGTGTGTGTGTTAGGCAAAGGAATTGATGGATGGTGGGGTGTTTGCGCTGAAGAAATGGATCCTCCAGCTTCTGCAGGATCTTGTGTACTGGTCCAACAAGACAGCTGAAACTCTCCAGACCCTGCCTGCTCTCACGGCCACAAAACCGAGAACAAGAAGGTCTGCAACAAATAAGGAAGCATACAAACTACGCAAATGAACATCTCCGTGTATGTGTATGTGTGTGTGTGAGCGAGAGAGAGAGACCATAATTGAACCACTTTAGTAAACTAACATTAAAATTTCCACATGTACAGATCTACAAAATTGAGGAGTTGGTTAAAGCCTTTTTTTTTTTTTTTTCCCTCTTCAGTGAACCACAATGAGCTTTAATTTCACTAACTTGGCGCCCTCTGCTGGACAAAACGCATTACAACATTAGAAAAAGAAATTGTTTTTCAGCTTCTGTCTCCTTTGGTATTATAAATCAGGAGGATATTGCTACCATTTAACTCAAACTGCATCTAAAATGTAATTTCAAATTTTATTACCATTTTTCACGATATTGATGTTTCATGACGTGTTCTAGTCATTCATGTAAAATATCGTGATATAAATTTAAGTTCAAATCGCCTTTCCCGACTCCCTCCTCCACTCCAAACTCATTGTTTATTTGCTTATTTTTATTCACATGGAATCTGTTCAAGTCACTAACGTATCAAAAAGTCATGTTTAGGATGTTTCCTGTGTCCATGTCAGTATGCGGGGAAATCTGTTTGTGTTTTTCACGTATAGTCAAAGATGCGAGAACACTGCTGCTAGGCGACTGATAACTATGGGCATCACGTCCTAGCCTAGCTTATCGCTGTTGCTAGCGAGTTTTCTCGCTGTAAAATGTTTTCTACAGATATTGTGAAAGTGCAGTGACTGTAGAAACCAGATAGAATGATCAGAAAGGTCAACATTTACCTCAGATGTGTCGATAAGATTCTTAGAAAAGACGCCCCACGACTACAATGACACTTAGCTTAGCATTGACCGCTAACACAAGTCCCACAGGTTCAGCCATTTTGAAAACCATGTTGCATTGTAATCTGGATTTCTGAAAATGAGGGCCTGTGTAGCTGCAGTTAGGAGTTATGTTCACTTTTAAACAAGTTACAACTCCTTAAGAGAGATTTTTTTATTAATCAAAACATCACCATGTTATATAAAAGAATATTTCAGACTATAGTATATTAAATGAAATATTTATAAATATATTATGTAAAGGCAATAAATAAACAAGTTAAATGGGACATTTAATATCAATAAATTATTTTGATAATACTTTAATTTCAATAATTACATGTTGCACAAAGTAGACATTTAATTATTTACTTGTTCATTTTTTAAATTTTCAAACTTATCTCTCACACACACACACACACACACACACACACACACACACACACACACACACACTCATTCACTCTGGCCACTTTAATAGGAACGTGTTGTTGATTTTAAGATCCCTGTTGTTGGCTGCAGGAGTGGAACCCAATGTGTTCTTCTGTTTTCTGTTGCATGCTGAGATGCTTTTCTGCTCACCACGGTTGTAAAGAGTGATTATACAAGTTACTATATCCTCAAACCAGTCAGTCCATTCCCCTCTGACCCTCTCTTATCAACAAGGTGTTTGTTTCCACCCACAGAACTGTCGCTCACTCACTCACTCAGTGTTTTTTGTTTTCTGCACCATTCTGTGTAAACTCTAGAGACTGTTGTGTGTGAAAACCCCAGGAGGAGATCAGCAGCTTCTGAAACACTCAAACCAGTCCATCTGGATCAAACCAGCACCCATACCACAGTGAGAGAAAGTCACACTTTAGGATCAGTTTTTTTTTTTTCTTCTGAACAGCCATCGCCCAAAGTGCCTAGTAAACAAAACATTGTAGGAAATCAGGAAGAATCCGTTTTACTGGCCTGGAACTCTTGCACATCTTTCGTTTATAATTTTCACTTGAACTTGTGCTTGAATACTTGCAATGTGTGTGAGATGTACAACGCCACAAGACCATTGCAAGTTTATTCTTGAAATATTAGCACCTTTTCCCAAGTATCAATACTGGTTGTTTTTTTTTTTTTTTTTTTTTTTTTTGTTTGTTTGTTTTTTTATTAGCTGAATATCAAAATCTATGAATTTATCAAAAGGATACAAATATATTTTTGAAATGGTGTGGGTTTTTTAAACCAGTGACACCAAAACACAAGCATGGTCACAAGTTTATACAGAATTCGACCCGGAAGTAGGAAGTCAGAATTATTTAACTTTTTGTAAGTTTGTTGTACAAAGTGGGGGTTAAAGTGTCTTTTGTTAGCAACAAGCTAGCCAGCTAACTGCGATGAGTGATGTATATTTACCTCCTCAAAACAGTGAACTGTATCGTCAGTGTTCTAGAGTTAACGAGTGAGTATATCTGCATGTTGATCGATCTAAAGAGAATATTTGTTTATACAGTATAATTCCTTTAAATGTACGAGTAGGTATTCCCAGGAGAGGATGACTTTTTTTTTTTCTTCCCTAGTCTGTGGGCCGAAATGCCAAGTTGTGTTGTAGTTGAATGCCACAATAGTGTCATGCCCATTTTTAGTCCAGCGACGCCCCTTGGTGGACCCACTGAGAATTTATATTGGAAAAATTTAAATCAAGAAAAAAGGGGAACAAATTGACACAAAAGTGGGAGCCTGATTATAACACCGCTGTATAGATGACTGCACGTGTATTAAAATGGAATCTATATATTAACACCCTCGACCTTCAAGCACCATGATTTATTTATTTATTTATTTTTTTTTTTTTTTGGAGAAATCAGGGAACCCTGCCTTTTCATCAGACTAAAGCTGGAGGTACGCTACTGACCAAATTCAGCATGTATGGAAGAAAGTAAGCTAGTGATTGATTGATTTATAAAGTTTTAAAACCAACAAACATCTTTACTGACACTAAAACACGTTTATAAAATGTCCGACACTGAACAAAAACACTTCTTTTCTGTTTTATTAAATCAGATAATGCATTATCTTAATATTAGTTTGCATGTAAACACCATTGTTTAGTGATTTAGTTTATTACTGCTGGGGAAATTTAGTCAAACACTTTTTTTATTCACTGTTAAATTCTTGTTCATTATGTCCTGAAAATATACTTCACCTTATTTTAGAGTTGAAGGTTTCAAGCTTTTGGAATACATTAAAGTCGCGCATTAACAGTGCACGCCAGTCGAGTGCTCCGAGTGGATTTGTCCAGTCTAACATCCGAACAAAATCAACACACGCTAAACACGCATCTCGCCCTACATTCACACTCCGTGTTTTTGCTACATGTATACGCAACATGTAGCTGCTATTTCAGTGATTAAAGTGTCATCTTTTTGTAGAGATTTTCTCAAATTTATACAAATTATATCCGATTGTCTCAGACTATCTTGAATGATTCCTCAGACCAGTCCGACTGCGCATGGGGTGTGACGTTTCATCAGTTCCCCATTCATAACTTTAGCTCCTGCTTGTAATTGGCCCCCATTTACTGTTTGATATAAAAGTGGAAGAAAAACCTTTAAGCATGTTTCATCTTCCGGTGTCGTAAACGGCAGCTCATTAAAAGTGTGTAGAGATGTTACAAAAAAACTATTTGCACACTGATTAGTGCGTTGTTTAACTAGTAATACACTAGCTACGACAGTTTCTTATCGGAACTAAAAACAAAGCTAGACAGGCCACACCCACAAATGATAAAAGTAGTAGTCTCTACACGACAACAAGTGAAATGTGAAATCTCTCTCTCTCTCTCTCTCTCCATTAGCACTTTCCCCCCTTCAGTTTGCTAGCCAAACTGGAAACATTGAGAACTTTTCTGATGGCCAACGACATTCTCTCTCTCTCTCTCTCTCTCCTTTGAAATTGAATGCGAATATAGCGTCCGATGTGAAAAGCCCTTTTCGCTGACACTGCTTTAATCCGTTACACACCTTCACTATTGTTTTTACCTGAATGTACTGAGCAGATCTCTGAAGGATTTTTCTAAAAGGTTGCGAGATCACTATATAATAAACAGTATAGAGCATGTGACCATCATATGATGTTAGAAATGGAGATTACACACCTGCAACTACTGATATATAATGATCTCTCTTATCTTTACTATTTTCCTCACTTTAGATTTCTCAGTGTGTCACTAATTGGTTCATATGTAGGCATTAACTTTTCCAGATCAAATACATACACGGGCATTAAGTGTTCATATCTACCGTAAATTCAAGCAAAAACTTTATCCATATGTCTTTAAGATGATGCAAAATGTAGCCTGTATGTTATTGTGTGTCAAAATGTTTTGTTTTTGTATATCTATTTTGTATCTTTGTATCTTTTATATGAAAAATAAATTTAAATCAATGATGGCCTTTAAAAGTGGATTGCTGCTTTTCACGTTAAGGCTTCCTTTAGAGTTTCCTGTTTCATTAAAATGTTACGGTACGTAGAAATGTATTTCTTGGAATGGGGAAAAAATAACAGGATTTATTCTCTCCACATTCACTGGATATGAGCAACGGTGCACTCTGATTGGCTACTCTACTACTAGGATATCAGCTCATATACTGTGAGTAGAGAAAAAAACAAAATGGTGGAGCGTGTTCCCGAACCAACCGAGGACGAAATAAAAACTACTCGAAAACAAAACCCTAAAAATTATCAAGTATTTAAAAGAAACAGAAATGGCTAAAAGAATATAGTCCCCCCCCCCCCCCCCCAATATCGCCTGTTCCACACTCCAGCCCAGTTGGTGGTGGTAATGCACCTTTAAGTTGGTTTGCCAGCTGCCAAAAAACCCTAAAAAAAAAAAAAAGCCCCCCCCCCCAAAATAAATTTAAAAAGCAGCAAAATATGGAATAAAAGTATTTGATGGTAAGGGTTTGTTTGTTTGTTTTTGTTTTTTCTTTCTAAGAATTATTGCATTTTCCACAAATTGCTCCTGTTATTTTGCCGGTTTGTTTACATTCTCAGCGGATTTTGTTGGATGTTTTGTATAAAGTTTTCATTTATCGCATTTGCAAAAAATAAAAATGCTCTTTCTCAATCCAGTGAATGTGGATAGAATAAAAGTTATTCCACTCAATCTCATCGTACATGGATTATAGTAAACTTGGTGCTACGCGTCTCGTCGCCTATCAGCTCATGTACGACTCGATTTCGTGGAATAACTGTTAAATCTGTATGTGTGTGTTCTACAGCAGCTCCGTAAGCATTTAAAAAAAAAAATATTTGTGCACAGTCACTGAGTTGTAACTGGATATCCTTTTAAAGCTGGAGTGGTGTGATGTTAGGCTACGTTCACACTGCAGGCTGAAGTGACTCAAATCCGATCTTTTCGCCCATATGTGACCTGTATCCAATCTTTTATTGACAATATGAACGACACAGATCCGATTTTTTCAAATCCGACCCAGGCCGTTTGGATATGTGGTCCTAATTCCGATTCCTATCCGCTCTTTTCATATGCGACTTCAGTCTGAACCGCCAGGTCGCATTCATCCGACTTACACGTCATCAACAAGCCACAAACGTCACTATTCTGCGCTGAAGTAGGCGGCGGGTCTCTCAAAAAAAGTTACAACAACATGGCGCATAATCACGGGCGCAGATAGAGGGTGGGATTCGTCCCACCCAGATTTAAATTCACTTCGTTCGGTCCCCCCCACTTTGCATAAGGCAAACCTCACAGAAAAATCAAAAGACTAATTACCATTCGGTTTATTGAGGTGCACAGCAGTGTATACATAGTTGCAACAACTCACATAAAACAAAACAAAGACTGATATTCGGTTGGTTGAGCTGCGCAGACTGCACAGGTTGCGAGCTCGAGCTTGGTTGCTATAGTAACCCACAACAAGTTTGACAGGCATATTGGGGTTGGTTTGCTGGCAGCTTTGTCCCCCCCCAGTTCAAAAAACGTATCTGCGCCCCTGCGCATGACATCAATGCGAGGGACGCTTCGGGCTGTGAAGGTTCTGAATCTTCTCAATGGAAGGACGCAGAGGTTAGGGAGCTGATTTCCATTTGGGGGGATACAGCTATTCAAGCTAGATTGGATGGGTCATACCGCAACCGGGCGGTTTTACTTCCGTAAACACTGGCCATGCTCATTGCGTGTGACGTCGTCGTATCCTGCAATGCGTATGCGGAACACTTTTAGGTCGCTTTTCGTTCATACTGAGGATCACATACAAGTCGCATATATTTGTTAATGTGAACGACCTCACAAAAAAATCGGATTTCACAAAAAAATCGGAATTGAGCATTAAGCCTTGCAGTGTGAACGTAGCGTTAGTGATTAACTGCTTACCCTGGAGTGCTTTATTCCACTTATACCACATCAACTCTCCACTTTTTGACAATTGTTTTTTTTGTTTGTTTTTAATTGCAAAACATTTTGTTAACTGTAAACTGTAGTTGAATGTGTGAATTAGTTATTCCCTGTTATCACTTCCTGAAAGTGAACAGCATTAAATCTGTCTGTTTCAAAGTGCTGACACTGGAGTTAAAATGGTAAATAAAATGTTTACGTGTGGAAAATATGCAAGGGGTCTGTTTATTTTTCTTTGATGATGGAACTTATTATATAATTTTAACATCATTAAAAACTATTGCTCAGAGAACACCTACATCCCTGTGAATTAGTTTTAGCTGCAGCAATGATAAACATAATGTGTATGAATCTACTGTACACCTGTGATTTGTGCACTTAAATAAGGACTAAACCATGTTGGAGCATGCAGTGAGAGGAAAATAATCCTGGTGAGATGCAATACAGCATGAATCTGAGTTCCTGTTACCTGCCTGGTGTTGATTTATTGTCCTATAGCAGCACTTTCTGAAGTGTTTTATTCCTCTTATACCACAGCAATTTGTCAAGGAGTAAAGTTTTCTCCATTTATAGTTACATTTAATGTTATGGAACATTTGTGAAGCCAGTTCCTTCCTGTTTTTGTTGGTGTTATAGCAGCTGCAAACAGTCTTTCCCTCACCTGCCTCACTTATTTCTCAAGACAAAAAAACACAATTTGTCATGTTACAGAGAAATCATAAACTCTTGACTTGAAGATGTCAGAAAACTGTTACAAAGCACTGGCACTGGAGACTCCTTCCATCAATGTTACATAAACATCTCCTTAAACAGGGTTTTTAATCTGTTTATATGGAGCAGGACAAGTCCTTGTGAATGAGCTGTTACTATCGAAATGGTAACGTATTTGATAGCGCATTCAATAGAGTAATATAAACAAGATGTTTTTTGTTCATTTTGTGAAATGTGAAATAATCGATTCACATACACTGGCCAAAGTAAGTCACCATTTGGATTTAAATAAGTAAATACTGAGGAGCCTTTGATTGGATAATTACTGCAGTGATTGTTTCAGCTGCAACAATTCTTTTAACCCTAACTGATGCAGTGAGTAGCTTCTCATTTCTTAAATGTGTCAGAAGATGCATCTCGTTTCAGAGGGTCAAACTATTGTCCTGCATCAAGCAAAGAAAACGACTAAGGAGATTTGAGCTGAAATGACTGGAATTGGGTTCAGAACTGATCAATGCATTATTAAACCCTGAAGGATAGCAATGAACCATCAACTTTGTGGAAAAAATGTGGTTGGAAAAAGAGCTTGACTGACCATGATCAGAGATCACTTACATGCTTGGTGAAGTCGAATCATAAAAAAAATCAACAGTAGAACTCACAGCTCTGTTTAATAGTGAAATTAAGATCGTTTCCACACTCAGTGGGACGAGAACTCTCAGGATTGGGACTAAACAGCTGTGTGTCCATCAGAAAACCACTTGTTACTGAGACCAATCAGGAGAACAGGCTTTAATTTGCTCAGGAGCGTAAAGATTGGACTCTGGAGTGATGGAGAAAGGTCATGTGGTCTAATGAGTCCAGACTGACCCTGTTCCTGAGTGATGGGCATGTCAGGGTAAGAAGGGAAGCTCATGAAGCTCCGCCCCATCATGCATAGTGTCCACTGTACAAACCTCTGGAGGCAGTGTGATGATCTGAGGTTGGTTCAGTTGGACCCAGCAATGTTATGGGGCAATAAAATGAAGTCAGCTGACAACCTGAATGTACTGAACGACCAGGTTTACATCAGTGGCTTTTTTTTTTCTTCTCTGATGGTACAGGAATAAAATTAGGGTTCAGATTGTGACAGAGTGGTTCAGGGAGCACGAGGAATCATTTCACACATTAATTAACCCCCACAAAGTCCCAACCTTAACCCCACTGAGAGTCTTTGGGATGCTGGAGAAGACTTTACGCAGTGGTTCGACTCTCTCATCCTCAACACAAGATCTCTGTGAAAAATTAATACAACTCTGGACTGAAATAAATGTTGTGACATTGCATAAGTTTATCAAAACAATGCTATGGCAAATGAATGCTGTAATCAAAGATAAAAGTGGAGCAACCAAATATTAGAGTGCATGACTTTTTTTTTTGCATTTGCTACTACCACCATTTGCTTTTTTTTTCCCCCTCCTAGAACTGCCATCTTATTGTGGTGGAGGGGTTTGTGTGCTTGAATGATGCTAGGAGCTATGTTGTCGGGGGCATTATGCCCCTGTTAGGGTCTCCCAAGGCAGACAGGTCCTAGGTGACAGGCCAGACCAAGAGCAGTTCACCAAAACCCGTTATGAAGAATAATCAATCAAGGACCATGACATCGCCTGGTATGGCGCAGCTGGGGCCCCACCCTGGAGCCAGGCCTGGGGTTGGGGCTCGTATGCGAGTGCTTGGTGGCCGGGTCTTTGCCCACGGGGCCCGGCCGGGCTCAGCCCGAAGTGGTGACGTGGGCCTGATCTCCTGTGGGTTCACCACCCACAGAGGTAGCCGTAAGGGGCTGGTGCAGTGTGGATTGGGCGGCAGTCGAAGGCAGGGGCCTCGACAACCTGATCCCCAGACACAGCGGATAGCTGTTGGGACATGGAATGTCACTTCGCTGGGGGGGAAAGAGCCTGAGCTTGTGCGGGAGGTTGAGAGGTACCAGCTAGAGATAGTCGGGCTCACCTCCAAGCACAGCTTGGGCTCCGGAACCCAGCTCCTCGAGAGGGGCTGGACTCTCCACTTCTCTGGAGTCGCCCATGGTGAACGGCGGCGGGCTGGTGTGGGCTTGCTTATAGCTCCCCAGCTCAGCCGCCATGTGTTGGAGTTTACCCCAGTGAACGAGAGGGTCGCCTCTCTGCGCCTTCGGATTGAGGAGAGGGCTCTTGCTGTTGTTTGTGCCTACGGGCCGAATAGCAGTATAGAGTATCCGGCCTTCTTGGAGTCCCTGGGAGAGGTACTGAGAGGTGCTCAGACTGGGGACTCCATTGTTCTACTGGGGGACTTCAACGCTCACGTGGGCGATGACAGTGACACCTGGAGGGGCGTGATTGGGAGGAACGGCCTCCCCGATCTGAACCCGAGTGGTGTTTTGTTATTGGACTTCTGTGCTAGTCACAGTTTGTCCATAACAAACACCATGTTTGAGCATAGGGGTGTCCATAAGTGCACGTGGCATCAGGACACCTTAGGTCAGAGGTCGATGATTGACTTTGTTGTCGTTTCATCGGATCTCCGGCCCTATGTCTTGGACACTCGGGTGAAGAGAGGGGCTGAGCTGTCAACTGATCACCACCTGGTGGTGAGTTGGATCCGCTGGCGGAGGAGGAAGCTGGACAGACCTGGCAGGCACAAATGTATGGTGAGGGTCTGCTGGGAAGGTCTGGCCGAGCACTCTGTCTCGGTCTTTAACTCCCACCTCCAGGAGAGGTTCTCCCAGCTTCCGAGGGAGGCGGGGGACATTGAGTCTGAGTGGCCCATGTTCTCTTCCTCCATTGTAGACGCGGCTGTTCGGAGCTGTGGCCGCAAGGTCTCCGGTGCCTGTCGTGGCGGCAATCCCCGAACCCAGTGGTGGACACCGGAAGTAAGGGATGGCATCAAGCTGAAGAAGGAGTCCTATCTGGCCATGTTGGCCTCCGGGACTCCTGAGGCAGCTGACGGGTATCGGCAGACCAGGCGTGCCGCAGCTCGGGCAGTTGCGGAGGCAAAAACTCGGAACTGGGAGGAGTTCGGTGAGGCCATGGAGGAGGACTATCGGTCGGCCTCGAAGAAATTCTGGCAAACCGTCTGGCGCCTCAGGAGGGGGAAGCAGTACTCTGCCAACACTGTTTACAGTGCGGAGCTGTTGACCTCCACTGGGGACATTGTCAAGCGGTGGAAGGAATACTTCGAGGATCTCCTCAATCCCACAGTCACATCTTCCATTGAGGAAGCGGAGGCTGATGACTCAGGGCGGACTCATCCATTACCCAAGCCGAAGTCACTGAGGTGGTTAGCAAGCTCCTCGGTGGCAAGGCACCGGGGGTGGATGAGATCCGCCCCAAGTATCTCAAGTCTCTGGATGTTGTGGGGCTGTCTTGGCTGGCACACCTCTGCAACATCACGTGGCAGTCGGGGACAGTGCCTCTGGAGTGGCAGACTGGGGTGGTGGTCCCTCTTTTTAAGAAAGGGGACCGGAGAGTGTGCTCCAATTATAGGGGAATCACACTTCTCAGCCTCCCAGGGAAGGTTTACTCCAGGGTACTGGAGAGGAGAATTCGACCGATAGTCGAACCTCGGATCCAGGAGGAACAATGTGGTTTTTGTCCTAGTCGTGGAACACTGGACCAGCTCTATACCCTTCATAGGGTGCTCAAGGGTTCATGGGAGTTTGCCCAACCAGTCCACATGTGCTTTGTGGATCTGGAGAAGGCATTTGACTGTGTCCCTCATGGTATTCTGTGGGGGGTGCTTCGGGAGTACGGGGTTTGGGGCCCTTTGCTAAGGGCTGTCCGGTCCCTGTACGAACAGAGCAGGAGTCTGGTTCGCATTGCCGGCAGTAAGTCAGACCTGTTCCCAGTGCATGTTGGACTCCGTCAGGGCTGCCCTTTGTCACCGGTTCTGTTCATAATTTTTATGGACAGAATTTCTAGGTGCAGCCAGGGGCCGGAAGGAATCCAGTTTGGGAACCACAGGATTTCATCTCTGCTTTTTGCAGATGATGTTGTCCTGTTGGCTTCTTCAAACCAGGACCTTCAGCATGCACTGGGGCGGTTTGCAGTCCAGTGTGAAGTGGCTGGGATGAGAATCAGCACCTCCAAGTCCGAGGCCATGGTTCTCGACTGGAAAAGGGTGGCTTGCTCTCTCCAGGTTGGTGGAGAAGTCCTGCCTCAAGTGGAGGAGTTTAAGTATCTCGGGATCTCGTTCACGAGTGAGGGAAGGATAGAGCGTGAGATTGACAGGCGGATCGGTGTGGCCTCCGCAGTGATGCGGTCGCTTTACCGGTCTGTTGTGGTGAAGAAGGAGCTGAGCCAAAAGGCAAAGCTCTCGATTTACCGGTCGATCTACGTTCTGACTCTCACCTATGGTCATGAGCTTTGGGTAATGACCGAAAGAACAAGATCATGGATACAAGCGACTGAAATGAGTTTCCTTCGCGGGGTGGCTGGGTGCTCCCTTAGAGATAGGGTGAGAAGTACAGTCACTTGGGAGGAGCTCGGAGAAGAGCCGCTGCTCCTCCACATTGAGAGGAATCAGCTGAGGTGGCTTGGGCATCTCTTTCGGATGCCTCCTGGACATCTCCCTGGGGAGGTGTTCCAGGCATGTCCCCCCGGGAGGAGGCCCCAGGGAAGACCCAGGACACACTGGAGGGACTATGTCTCTCGGCTGGCCTGGGAACGCCTCGGTGTTTTCCCGAGGAGCTGGCCGAGGTGTCTGGGGAACGGGAAGTTTGGGCTTCCATGCTCAGACTGCTGCCTCCGCGACCCGGCCCCGGATAAGTGGAAGAAGACGAGACGAGACTTTTTTTTTGTCAGGGCAGTGTACAGTATGTGGATAGTACATGTGGATCATTTCTACCTACATCTTAACACCAGAGAATTTTGGTCTCATTTATTATGTGTAATGAATCAGTCAGGAGAAAACGATGAGCCATTTCAAGATTATTACTGTAAGGCCTGATCTTTACATTAATGGGTTTTTTTTCTCCAATGTATGAGACTGAGAGGATTCCATACCCATACACAGACATGGCTCATGTTCTGTGGTTATAACCTCTCACCTCGAGTCTGTATTAGAAAAATATAACGCTTATGAGGGTGTTCTGAGCACTGACACTGAGAGAAACATTAAATTTGATTTCCATTTTTAGCCATCTTGACATTTGACATGACTATGTTTGAAAAGACCCTCAAGACGCTGTGAGATTATTTCACACACCAAGCAGTGGGACTTAATATTGCATTCAACTAAAACCCATAAATTTCCAACCTCTGGAAAAAAACATTAAAAACGCCTCCTCATAAACTCGGGATGGTTTCCTCAAGTGACCTGAAGTCAACATGGCTATTCACAGTAAACAACTTAGCACTCCTTTACATTTAGAATGTATATCTATAAATATTAGCTTCAGATCAATCAATATACAGAAACATTCACTTGTTTAAGACCCATGGTATTATTTTGCTCTCAGGCTCCCCCTACAGTTGTGGAGTATAATTAACTTTTCCGCCACTGCCATAAGTTCAAATCAAACTTTGACCTCTCCTTCTGGACAGCTGTAAACGTGCACTGGTTTACAAGCTAAAGGAAGCGGAACGGTAGAAGCCAAAGAACTATACTGAGTGACAAGGTAGAATAATATTACAGGATTTTAATTCACATGAACCTTTATTTCACTGACAAAATTACAAAGAAAAGATTTTCAATTGTTTTACTGAGCAACTTAATTGTATTTTGTAAATATAAACAAAGTTAGAATTTGATGCTGTAACACACTCAAAAAAAATTGGGACAGAGGCATTATTAGGGCCAGAGCACCATTCGGTGCGAAGACCCTATTGTTTTTCGAAGGATTCTCTTCTTATTATTATTATTTTTATTATTATTTTTCTGTCGTGCTTGGCTTTTTTTTGAGGCATTTCCCATGCACGAAAACTCATGAAATTTGAAACACACATCAGTCATTGTAACCGCTTCTCAGCCACAGAAGTTTGGCCCCGGGACTTCATAGCGCCCCCTAATGTCATGGAGTCCTTGGATTGGCATATAGTTTCAGCTATGCATACCAAATTCGGTACGTATGTAGTTCATCCCAAGACGAACAACTTTCGTATATAGACCCCTTTCACATGACGTCACCGCGCCGCGAGATTTTGTTAGGTGCCATATTGGAAGACCAAGTACATGCACTCACAATATAAAACAAAGTACGAGCGAGAGTAAAGTGAAACGATGGATGATAATTCGGGTTATGTGAGTACATTACCAGCTGCAGAAAGGGCACGGTATGTGGAGAAACTGGCTGTGATTGATGGGTTTGACCCATATGATAAAACTCGCGGCAAGGGAGAATGGAAACATAAGGAGGACCGGACACCAATTCTGCCATCTGTTTGCTACCCAGACATTGTAAACTATTTGTTGTTTACACCCAGTGCCTACACTCAGTGTTCGAACTCTGCCGATATTTTCGGGGGGTCCCTTTTTTTCCCTTGGGGGGGGGTGCTTGCGCTTGTCTCGGAGCGCGGATCTCCAAACACATGAGAAGCCTATCTTACGCACATATCACGCGGACTCCACACCTCCACACACGCATCGCGTCTGAAGTCATAACTCATCAGGGGAAATCGTGTCCACATTGGCATGTTCAAAAAACAACCTCGCGTCAACAATGATACCACACGCAAGAAAAAAAAAAAAACAGTCAGGCTACTCAACAACCAACCTGGCAGCAGCGAGCAAGCCCCAAACCATCCTAAATTATTATTATTATTATTATTATTATTATTATTATTAAATTGTAGAAGTCTGGGAGGCTTGCTCCTCATACAGTTATCAACTTGGGGCCAATTTAGCATGTTTTAAATCTGAATTTCTTGCGTTTGCTTACCTCAAATGTCCACAGATCATGCACAGACTTATCCATTATATCCACAGTTTTTTGCCAAGTCTCACACAGGTTTCTTTCAAGTCTACTGTTGGGCCAATAAATCATAAATAAAACAGCTCAGATTTGTTTGTTTAAGTCGTTTGCCACTCCACTTTATTCTCGTGGGTTCACATACCGCTGCCGTTATTTTCCCCTAATCATGAGTTTGTTGGTCTTCCAAAATGGCGCAGGGTCTGTTTACTTCCGGTTTCGGGTGACGTCAGTGAAAGGGGTCTATACATTGCATTAGCCACGCCCAACAGGAAGTGAGGTAATTGGGCTTATATGCGTTTGGACACATGGTCATTTTTAACGTACTCCTCCTAGACGGTTCATCAGATTCATGTCAAACTTGGCAAACATGATGCCAAGATATTGCTGATGTTGAATTGCGAAGGGATTTTTGATATGTTGTAATATGTTGAAATGGCAATATTATGAATTTTAATACTTGCCACATAAACAGGAAATGTGTCATGAAGTCATAATACATTTAATGATTTGGCTGAAACCTTTCAGGTTATGAGAGAATGTGATTATTATGACATCTAGATGCCCAATATGTTTGTGTGGTATAGCGCCACCAACTGGCCAAGGAAAGAATAGGGTTTTGAATATGTGTGTTTTGACACATGATGAATTTTAACATGCTCCTCCTAGACGGTTCATGAGATTCATGTGAAATTTGTTATACGTGATGCCAAGATGTCACTGATATTAAATTGTGAAGGGATTTTTGATATCTTGTAATATGTTGAAATGGCCTTATGATTTTAATATCTTGCCACATAAACAGGAAACGTGTCAGAAAGCCACAGTGCATTGACTGTATGGTCGGACACTTCTTACTTCAATAGATATTATGATTATTATGATAACCTGACGCCCAATGGGCCTGCCTGTTATAGCGCCACCACCTGGCCAAGCAGGAAATGTGCCAGAAATTGGCAATGCCTTAACTGATTGATCTGACACTTTACAAAATATTGTGTATTATGATTGTGATGATATTCACATGTGTAATTCAGATGCCTAGCACAGAGCCACCATCTGGCCAAGCAGGAAATGGGGAAAAAACGTTCAATTCATTGATGGATTGATCTGAAACTTTACAAAATATTGGATATCATGATTCTGATGATATTGACACGTCTAAATCACATGCCTAGCACAGTATCACCATCTGGCCAAGCAGGAAATGTGCCAAAAATTTCAATGCTTTGATGGATTGATCTATGACATGCCTGACATAGCGTCACCAACACACTCACACTCACATACATGTAGCACACACACACATATGCACACACACACACACACACACAGTGGCAATTATATACACACACATGAATACTCACGAGAATGGGTAACGTATACAATTCTGTGCACACACATACACACACAGTCATATGCATATTTATGCATATACACATACACTCTCTCAAGTATGCACTCACATGCACACGCAACATCTATGAGCACACTCTCTCACACACACACTCTCTCTCTCTCTCTCTCTCTCTCTCCCTCCCTCTGACAAACAGACACACACACACAAAATAATAGTGACCTGCCATCATTGTGCATTTTGCTGCAGACATATGAATGTACATGCAGAGTTTTCATATGTCTGCAGCAAAATGCACAATGATGGCAGGTCACTATTATTGTGTGTGTGTGTGTGTGTGTGTGTGTGTGTGTGTGTGTGTGTGTGTGTGTGCGTGCGTGTGTGTGTGTGTGTGTGTACATGCAGAGTTCACACACACACACACACACACACACACACACACACACACTGCAGACACAGGAAAGCTAAGACGACTTAAGATTCTGACCAAGCAGGAAATGTGCCAAAAATTTTCAATGCTTTGACAGATTGATCTATGACATGCCTGATATAGCGCCACCAACACACTCACACTCATATACATGTAGCGCGCGAGCGCACACACACACACACACACACACACACACACACACACACACACACAGTTGCAATCATATACACACACATGAATACTCACAAGAATGGGTAACATATACAATTCTGTGCACACTCATACACACACTCACAGTCATATGCATATTTATGCATACACACATACACTCACAAGTATGCACTCACATGCACACGCAACATCTATGAGCAGACTCTCTTTCACACACACACTTTCTCTCTCTCTCTCTCTCTCTCTCTCCCTCCCTCTGACAAACAGACACACACACACAAAATAATAGTGACCTGCCATCATTGTGCATTTTGCTGCAGACATATGAATGTACATGCAGAGTTTTCATATGTCTGCAGCAAAATGCACAATGATGGCAGGTCACTATTATTGTGTGTGTGTGTGTGTGTGTGTGTGTGTGTGTGTACATGCAGAGTTCACACACACACACACACACACACACACACACACACACACACACTGCAGACACAGGAAAGCTAAGACGACTTAAGATTCTGACCAAGCAGGAAATGTGCCAAAAATTTTCAATGCTTTGACAGATTGATCTATGACATGCCTGATATAGCGCCACCAACACACTCACACTCATATACATGTAGCGCGCGAGCGCACACACACACACACACACACACACACACACACACACACACAGTTGCAATCATATACACACACATGAATACTCACGAGAATGGGTAACATATACAATTCTGTGCACACTCATACACACACTCACAGTCATATGCATATTTATGCATACACACATACACTCACAAGTATGCACTCACATGCACACGCAACATCTATGAGCAGACTCTCTTTCACACACACACTTTCTCTCTCTCCCTCTGACAGACACACACACACAATAATAGTGACCTGCCATCATTGTGCATTTTGTTGCAGACATATGAAAACTCTGCATGCACACACACACACACACACACACACTGCAGACACAGGAAAGCTAAGATGACTTAAGATTACAGTGTGAGACAGAGATAAGGAGGAGACACATGTATAGTTTTGTACATATATAAATGTACATTTTCACACCACAGAAACACACACACACACACACACACACACACACACACACACTTACAGTTTTTGTCTGTCTATCTCTCATCCGTCAAGCAGTCATGGCATTTGCATCATGCACATCACCTTTGAACATTTGATGAATATATGACATGTGACTGTTTTGTTGGGTGGCGGGATGTCCTGGGTTGCTGAACCATACATGCGAGGGCCCGTCAAGGCTGCTAGCGGCTTTAATTACCATTGTATTACATCACCTTTCCTTTAATAACACTTTATAATCGTATGGGATCTGAGGATAATAATTGTTGCAGTTTTGCAATTGGAATTTTTGTCCATTCTTTGCTTGATACAAGACTTCAGCTGCTCAACAGTCCGTGGTCTCCGTTGTCTGATTCTCCTCTTCATGATGCTCCATACATTTTCAGTAGGAGACAGATCTAGACTGGCAGCAGGCCAGTCAAGCGCACACACTCTGTGTCTACAAAGCCACGCTGTTGTAGCCCGTGCAGAATGAGGCCTGGCATTGTCCTGCTCAAATAAGCATGGACTTCCCGGGAAGAGACGTCGCCTTGATGAATATGTCTGTCTAAAATCTCAATTTACGCCTCCACATCAACGGTACCTTCACACATGTGCAACTTCCCCATGCCGTGGGCACTGATCCCCCCCCATACCATCACAGACACTGGCTTTTACACCTTTCTCTGAGAACAAACTGGATGGTTGTGTTCACCTTTGACACTGAGAACCTGACATCCAGTTTTCCTGAAAATGAGCTGAAATGTGACTCATCTGACCACAGCACACATTTCCACTGTCTTTCAGTCCATCTGAGATGAGTTCCAGCCCAGAGAAATCAGCAGCATTTCTCTATAGAATTGATGAATGGCTTCCTCCTTGTGTAATACAGTTTCAGGTTGTATTTCTGGATCCAGCGGTGGACTGTATTCAGTGACAACACTTTTCTGAAGTCTTCCCGAGCCCGTGTGGTTATATTTGTCACATTAGCATGATAGTTTCTCAGGCAGTGCTGCCTGAGGGCTTGAAGGTCATGCCCATTCAACAGTGGGTTCCAACCATGTCCTTTACACACTGAGATGTCTCCGAATTCCCCGAATCTTTTCACAACATTATGGACTGTACATTTTGAAAGACCTAAAATCTTATGTTGAGAAATGTTCTTTTCAAATTGATTGACAATTCTTTCATGAATTTTAGCACAAAGCAGTGAGCCACGCCCCATCATTGCTTGTAGTGACTGAGCCTTTGGTGCTGCTCCTTTTATTGTGGAATCTTCCAGAATGGTGTTACTTGAATATCCGATAAACTTTTCAGGCTTATTTTGCTTCTGCCCCAACTTTTTTTGAGTGTGTTTCAGGCATCAAATTCTAACTTTGTTTATATTTACAAAATACAATTAAGTTGGTCAATAAAACTATTGAAAATCTTTTCTTTGTGCTTTTGTCAGTTAAATAAAGAGTCATGTGAATTAACAAATCACAGATTTATTTTATTGTGTTTTGGAAAATATCCCAAGTTTTCTGGAAATGGGATTGGTACATTGTTTGCTAAGTGTTTGAATGTGAAGTTTGTATGTCATCAATATATTGCACATAATATACATTGGGCAGTGTAATTTATTATGAGCTAGCTGAGATTAGTTTGCAAAGTTGCCAGCTTTTAAGGTTTATTTGACACGTGATTGACAGACTAACAAAATGTTTTGGCGTGAGATGAAGTCATTTATTTGCATGCTACCCTGAGACGGGACTGAGGTTAGATGACGTTTGTCATCTGGAAAAACTACAAACCTCTGTGAGACAGGGAGAACACAAATAAAGCTACAGCCTATGTCACAGTCTTTCATAAATTACACTGGCAGGGATCTAATTCTAACACTGCAGTCGGATTGTCATTGTTTGACTCTTTTTTCTTTTTCGTACTGCAGTCAAAGTTTGCACACAACTCTAGTAAGAATAGTAACATACTTAGCAAACATAACCAGAACCATACTAACACCGATATATCTAATGCTAGGGAATGCTAACAAACAAGGAACAGCTAGTCAATTAAATTAACCTTATAAAGCTTGGATGCTCCTGACACAAAGTGTTGCAAATTTGGGTGGAAAACTCACCAGCAAAGCAAGACAGCAACCAACATAAGAGCACTTAGTCCCAGTACTGATGTCCGAGTGTTATCCAGCAAGTTTTCACCTCGAGATGTAGCTAGCGATGACTTGGCTAATGGTCAAAAAGTTAGCAAGTCCACAACTCTGCTAACAGCCAAACATCAAGCAAGTGCAACAACACGACACATAGCAAGGCATGAACATACAAATTCAGCAGAAAGAAACCCAGCTCGCTGTCTGTCTTGCAGACTTTTATCTCTCTTAGCTCTTGCCAACGAGTAAAATCCAATCCAAGATTTACTCTTACTCGGTCACTCTCTCTTTTTCTCATCCTGGCTTTCTCCAGCTGCATCTTCTTTGGTTTCTTCACCTCGACTGCCATGATGTCCGTACTGAGAATACTGATTTAAAGACAAGCCATTCTCCTGATTACAAATCAGTGTTCCATCAAAATGATTTTGAGGCTGATATTTTAAAGTAAAATTCCTACTTAGTGTTGCTTTAAATCTATAACACTGACTCTACAATTATTCACTGTTTTGAGGAGGTAACTATACCTCTCTCATCACTGTTACCTGGCGAGATTCTTGCTAACAAAAGATGAACCTGGAGGCAGCTATGTTTCTTGCCTGCTTTGTAGCTCGACTGCACTGAGGTTGAAAATGACACAATTCAGACTCCCATTTTCAAGGTAAGTTGATTACTACACAGCCGTGAGCTCCAGGTAAGAGTTCTCATCTCGTTTTACTGAACGTTATTGGAAACGTTTCTC